>NC_135817.1:90060207-90099665 GCF_964213995.1 Mustelus asterias | reverse complement strand
GGAGGAGGGAGGGGGGAGAGTGGGGAGGAGGGAGGGGGGAGGGTGGGGAGTAGGGAGGGGGGAGGGTGGGGAGTAGGGAGGGGGGAGGGTGGGGAGTAGGGAGGGGGGAGGGTGGGGAGTAGGGAGGGGGGAGGGTGGGGAGGAGGGAGGGAGGGAGGAGGGTAGGGGAGGGAGGAGGGTAGGGGAGGGAGGGTAGGGGAGGGAGGAGGGTAGGGGAGGGAGGAGGGTAGGGGAGGGAGGAGGGTAGGGGAGGGGGGAGGGTGGGGGAGGGGGGAGGGTGGGGGAGGGGGGAGGGTGGAGGGTGGGGGAGGAGGGTAGGAGAGGGAGGAGGGTGGGGGAGGAGGGTAGGGGAGGGAGGAGGGTGGGGGAGGGGGGAGGGGGGGGGAGGGTGGGGGAGGGAGGGAGGGGGAGGGAGGGAGGGGGAAGGGGAGGGAGGGGGAAGGGGGGGGAGGGAGGGAGGAGGGAGGAGGGAGGGGGGGTGGGAAAGGGTGGGAGGGGGTGGGGGAGTGGGAGGAGGGGGGAGGGGGGGAAGGTGGGGGGGAGAGGAGGGGGAGGGAGGGAGGGAGGGGGGGAGAGGAGGGGGGGAGAGGAGGGGGAGGGTGGGAGTGGGGAAGGGGGAGAGGAGGGGGAGGGAGGGAGGGGGAGGGTGGGAGTGGGGAAGGGGGAGTGGGGGAGGGTGGGATGGGAGGGGGAAGGGGTGGGAGAGGGGGAAGAGGAGTGGGTAAGGGGAGGAGAGGGGAGGTGGGAGGGGAGGGGGGTGGGGAAGGGGAGGTGGGAGGGGAGGGGAGGGGGGGGGGGGCGCTATCTGGGCTGCCTCGGGGCTGAGTGTTTACCTTGAGCCGGGCTGGTTGGGGAAATGGGCTTCGTCACAGCTGCAGGCCGGCCGCATGCAGATGTTGGGAAAGAAGTGAAAAAGGATAAGAAGACAAAACACTGAAAACTGAACAGAAAATTAAACAGATGGAGCACTCGGACAGGACACCCACCCCAGCACTGATTGGCTATTACCTGCCACCTCATCACCTGGCGACATCAGTGATTGGCTCACAGTGGATCACGTGACCAAAGAACTGGTCACCTGACAGCAAATCAGCACTGATTCCCAGAGCAATAGGAACCTCTTTGCACATCGAGAGGCTCTGGCAGCTCATTCCATCCTCCAGCTCCCCGGGTTACACGTCTGTGTTAATGAGGAACCTCTCACAGCCCCCACATCCCCACCGCTAACCACACTGCGGCAGGAAACCCACGCAGACACGGGGAGAACATGCAAACTCCGCACAGACAGAGACCCAAGCCGGGAATCGGACACGGGTCCCTTTCGCTGTGAGGCAGCAGTGCCAATCACTGTGCCACCATGCCACCCATATGAACCACATTATTAAACCAACAGTGTTTTGTGGCTCTTTCTTACACGGGGCATGGATGTGAGCGATGCCGATCTTTATTAACCATCCACAGTACACCTTGAGAAGCTGGCAGTGAGCAACGGTCTTCAAACGCTGCAGTTCATGTGATGTAGGTACAACCACAGCTCATCCCCTATACAGTGCAGCACTCCCTCAGTACTGACCCTCTGACAGTGCGGCACTCCCTCAGTACTGACCCTCTGACAGTGCGGCAGTCCCTCAGTACTGACCCTCTGACAGTGCAGCACTCCCTCAGTACTGACCCTCTGACAGTGCGGCACTCCCTCAGCACTGACCCTCTGACAGTGCAGCACTCCCTCAGTACTGACCCTCTGACAGTGCAGCACTCCCTCAGTACTGACCCTCTGACAGTGCGGCACTCCCTCAGTACTGACCCTCTGACAGTGCGGCACTCCCTCAGTACTGACGCTCTGACAGTGCGGCACTCCCTCAGTACTGACCCTCTGACAGTGCAGCACTCCCTCAGTACTGACCCTCTGACAGTGCAGCACTCCCTCAGTCCTGACCCTCTGACAGTGCGGCACTCCCTCAGTACTGACCCTCTGACAGTGCGGCACTCCCTCAGTACTGACCCTCTGACAGTGCGGCACTCCCTCAGTACTGACCCTCTGACAGTGCGGCACTCCCTCAGTACAGACCCTCTGACAGTGCGGCACTCCCTCAGTACTGACCCTCTGACAGTGCGGCACTCCCTCAGTACTGACCCTCTGACAGTGCGGCACTCCCTCAGCACTGACCCTCTGACAGTGCGGCACTCCCTCAGCACTGACCCTCTGACAGTGCGGCACTCCCTCAGCACTGACCCTCTGACAGTGCGGCACTCCCTCAGCACTGACCCTCTGACAGTGCGGCACTCCCTCAGCACTGACCCTCTGACAGTGCGGCACTCCCTCAGCACTGACCCTCTGACAGTGCGGCACTCCCTCAGCACTGACCCTCTGACAGTGCGGCACTCCCTCAGCACTGACCCTCTGACAGTGCGGCACTCCCTCAGCACTGACCCTCTGACTGTGCGGCACTCCCTCAGCACTGACCCTCTGACAGTGCGGCACTCCCTCAGCACTGACCCTCTGACAGTGCGGCACTCCCTCAGCACTGACCTGCTGACAGTGCGGCACTCCCTCAGCACTGACCCTCTGACAGTGCGGCACTCCCTCAGCACTGACCCTCTGACAGTGCGGCACTCCCTCAGCACTGACCCTCTGACAGTGCGGCACTCCCTCAGCACTGACCCTCTGACAGTGCGGCACTCCCTCAGTACTGACCCTCTGACAGTGCGGCACTCCCTCAGCACTGACCCTCTGACAGTGCGGCTCTCCCTCAGTACTGACCCTCTGACAGTGCGGCACTCCCTCAGCACTGACCCTCTGACAGTGCAGCACTCCCTCAGTACTGACCCTCTGACAGTGCAGCACTCCCTCAGCACTGACCCTCTGACAGTGCGGCACTCCCTCAGTACTGACCCTCTGACAGTGCGGCATTCCCTCAGTACTGACCCTCTGACAGTGCAGCACTCCCTCAGTACTGACCCACTGACAGTGCAGCATTCCCTCAGCGCTGACCCTCTGACAGTGCGGCACACCCTCAGTACTGACCCTCTGACAGTGCGGCACTCCCTCAGTACTGACCCACTGACAGTGCAGCATTCCCTCAGCGCTGACCCTCTGACAGTGCGGCACTCCCTCAGTACTGACCCTCTGACAGTGCGGCACTTCCTCAGTACTGACCCTCTGACAGTGCGGCACTCCCTCAGTACTGACCCTCTGACAGTGCGGCACTCCCTCAGTACTGACTCTCTGACAGTGCGGCACTCCCTCAGTACTGACCCTCTGACAGTGCGGCACTCCCTCAGTACTGACCCTCTGACAGTGCGGCACTCCCTCAGCACTGACCCTCTGACAGTGCGGCACTCCCTCAGTACTGACCCTCTGACAGTGCAGCACTCCCTCAGTACTGACCCTCTGACAGTGCGGCACTCCCTCAGTACTGACCCTCTGACAGTGCGGCACTCCCTCAGTACTGACCCTCTGACAGTGCGGCACTCCCTCAGTACTGACCCTCTGACAGTGCGGCACTCCCTCAGTACTGACCCTCTGACAGTGCGGCACTCCCTCAGGGCTGTTCCATAGTCTCAATAATGGGTGTTAATGCCACAATCCTTTGACCGAGTTTGGAAATCTGCTCAGTGACATTGATCACTCTTAAAATGAGGACATTTCTCCCCTCCATGGGTGGCTGTGACAGAGCGAGCAGACACACTGATCTTCCTGCAGCGTGTGTTTTTGCTGGAATGGATCAGTCGGGTCTGAGTGTGTGGCTGGCACTCTGCAGGAAGCACTGCCAAATGGCAATCTCTGCTGATCTGCCAGCCTGAACGGTGGGAAATGTCTGCTCCGATACTCAGCTTGCTGCAGCCACTTTGGGAACGCTGCCTCCTTGGCCATGAAGTCCTGGAGTGAGACCTGAAGCTGGTGCTTGTGTGTCTGAGACAGGGACATCAGCCACTGCCCCAGACGGCTGCTACTCGTGGTGAAGTGGTCTGTATCGTCTAGACAGGGGCTCACTCTCTAACACACGTGTACGCTGTAAGACCACCAACAGTCAGTGTCAGTCTGATGTGATATTTAATAAATTGTTTTCTCGATTTACACACACGGTCATCAATGGCAATCTCTGGCTCATTGTGGCTCACTCTGATGTTCCGCAGTTTCAATGGCTGTTTAGTGAATCTGATGCACAGTGTGAGGTAAAGACCACTCCATTCGTCTAATGAGCTTTCTCCCATTGATTTTGGAAATACAGATTGAAACAAATGAGATGGTCGATTGTTGTTCGCATCAGTGAGAATTGTTAAACTCTCCACTGGGACTCCACTCGATGCTGCAAAGTTCCTCGGACACTGTGGGGCCGACCTTACCCTCGCTCCCCGCTGGGCGGGGCCTCAGACTCTCTGGAGCCGACCTTACCCTCGCTGGCCGGGGCCCCAGACTCTGTGGAGCCGACCTTACCCTCGCTCCCCGCTGGGCGGGGCCCCAGACTCTCTGGAGCCGACCTTACCCTCGCTCCCCGCTGGCCGGGGCCAGGCTGGTAAGACCATGAGGGAGTCGGGCAATCAGGATCGTGCCGATTTCGCGTCTCTCGCGGTCTTACCAGCGCCGGGTATCCAGTGAGATCAGTCTCCCGCCAGGAAAGGCAGTGCGGCTGATTGTAATATTTAAATTCATTCAGGTGTGGATTTGGATATTATCAGCGAACCCGGGGAGCTATCGTCCGCACACACTTGCCTCAGTGGCCTCCTCAGGGGAGGTTCTCTCCAGTCAGGATCATGTATGTCCCCCATCAATGGGGATCAGATGTGATGGCCTCATGGGTGGGACTAAAGACCATTGAGGCCTCCCTGAACGTCAGGGGCAGAGGGGGGTGCCTCTTGGGCAGTGCCATACTGGCAGCCTGGCTGTGTCCACTGGGCAGTGGGCAGTGCTATGGGGGCAGGGCCAGACTGGGGGCAGGCCTTTGGGGGTCCACTTCGCACTCTGCAACAGCGGTCGGTGGGGGGGGGGGGTGGTATCAGCCGTGATCCATCCAGGTGGAGAGGGGGTTGCAATCCGTCTGGGCGGCGGGGGGTGCGGGGAGGTTTGGAGCCCAGAAGGCCCGTTGTGGCTTGGGGGAGGCAGGGAATGGCAGGTCTCTGTGCTCACAGAGCACAACAATCTGCATCTGTGCAATTGTGCCCTCTGCTGCTCTCAGCTGGCTTTCGGGTGATTTAGGCCACGCCCACTCCCCTGCCGGCAGATTCCAAGTCTGGCAAGTTTTTTTTGACAAAGTCATTTAAGATTCAATTTTTAGGTTGTCAAAAAACGGCACAAATTCCTCCCGTTTTCTCACTCAGTCAGGACTTTGAATTTCTTTGGTAATATTGTTCCCTGTTTCTTTCCAGAGGGGATAGAGTCCAAGTTGTGTTCATTCCCTATTTTCACTTCTGTATTATTTCTCATTTGTCTATCTGTGTTTAGGATCAGACTGAAATGACTTTAATGTGTAATACAGCATTCCACTCTGCTGTCAACTGCACAAACCCCTTCAAAATCCTCAGCAATTCCTGTCTCCTATTCCCAGTCTCCCACTCCCAGTCTCCCACTCCCAGTCTCCCACTCCCAGTCTCCCTGTCTCCCACTCCCAGTCTCCCATTCTCAGTCTCCCACTCCCAGTCTCCCATTCCCAGTCTCCCATTCCCAGTCTCCCTGTCTCCCACTCCCTGTCCCCGTGAGCAAGCCCTGATTTGAATTTCTCCATCGCTTATTTATTCACTCTGTGTCCAATGCTCAGTCACTGACAAGGCTCTGCAGCAGGAGTTAGTGTGTGGCTCCAGTGCTCTGTTCTGGTCTTTCACACAGCTGGCTCATTTCTGCTGTAAGATGTCAATATTCCTTTCCTAACCCTCAATTTACAACAACAACCTGTTTCTGCAGAGCGCCTTGATCATCCTGGAATGTCCCAGGATGCTTCATAGGAACAGGAGATATTTGCGATTAGGGCCAAATGCTTTGCACAGAGGTCGATTTGAAGGAATGTCTTAATGGAGGAATGTGAGACAGAGGCCTTTACAGAGGGAAATCCAGGCCGCTGAAGGCACGGCCGCCAATGGTGGAGAGTTTAAGATTGGGGGATGTTGAACAGAGGCTGTGAAGATCTGTACATCCTTCAGGTGTGAATAACCCTGCTGGGACACTGAGTCCTCCTCAAGTCAATGTCCAGCTCCATCAGTGTAACCAAACCAACTTCCCCACTCGTCAAAATAATAGCTTGGGAACGCCTACACCACCCAAGCAGCTGGAAAACCGTACAACACATCTTGCTCCAATCAAACACAATGAGGTAGACAAGTGATAAATGATACAGAAGGAAAAAGGAAATGAACATTCAGTTGTGAATGGTGGTGGACAATTAAACAACTCACTGGAGGAGGCGGCTCCACAAATATCCCCATTCTCAATGATGGAGGAGCCCAGCGCATCAGTGTGAAAGATAAGGCTGAAGTATTCGCAGTAATCTTCAGTCAGAAGTGCCGAGTGGATGATCCATCTCGGCCTCCTTCAGTGGTCCCAGCATCTCAGATGCCAGTCTTCAGCCAATTCGATTCACTCCATGTGATATCAAGAAACGGTTGGAGGCACTGGATACTGCAAAGGCAATGAGCCCTGATAACATTCCGGCAATTGTGCTGAAGACTTGTGCTCCTGAACTTGCCGCTCCCCTAGCCAAGCTCTTCCAGTACAGTTACAACACTGGCATCTAGTGCCAGCAATGTGGAAAATTGCCCAGGTATGTCCTGTACACAAAAAACAGGACAAATTCAACCCAGCCAATTACCACCCAATCAGTCTACTCTCGAGCATCAGTAAAGTGATGGAAGGGGTCATTAACAGCGCTATCAAGCAGCACCTGCTCAGCAATAACCTGCCTAGTGAGGCCCAGTTTGGGTTTTGCCAGGGTCACTCAGCTCCTGACCTCATTACAGCCTTGATTCAAACATGGACAAAAGAACTGAATTCCAGAGGTGAGGTGAGGTGACGGCCCTTGACATCAAGGCAGCATTCGACTGAGAGTGGCATCAAGGAGCCCGAGTGAAACTGGAGTCAATGGGTATCAGGGGGGAAACCCTCCGCTGGTTGGAGTCACACCCGGTACAGAGGAAGATGGCTGTGGCGGTTGGAGGTCAATCATCTCACTCCTGGGATATCACGTCAGGAGTCCCTCAGGCCCAGCCATCTTCAGCCTCTTCATCAATAACCATCACCTCGAGACATTCAATATCATTACCATCGCTGAATCCCCCCACTATCAACAACCTGGGGTTACCATTGACCAGGAACTGAACTGGACTCACCATATAAATACAATGGCTACAAGAGCAGGTCAGAGGCTGGGAATAGTGCGGCGAGTAACTCACCTCCTGACTCCTCAGAGCCTATCCACCATCTACAAGGTACAAGTCAGGGGTGTGATGGAATACTCCCCACTCGTCACAGTAGAAGTTCAAAACTATCCAGGCCAGAGTAATTCTCTTAATGATACTTCTGCTGCTTGACTCAGTTTTCACTCCCTCCACCACTGACGCCCAGTCACAGCAGTGTGTTACTGCCACAAGGTGCGCTGCAGTAACTCTCTTTGATAACATCTTCCAACCCACAACCACTACCTCATCTAGGAGGACAAGAGCCATCCTGACTAGGAAATATATTGCCGTTCCTTCACTGTCGCTGGGTCAAAATCCTGGAACTCCCTCCCTAACGGCACTGTGGATGTACCTACACCAGATGGACTGCAGCGGTTCAAGAAGGCAGCTCACCACCACCTTCTCGAGGGGCAACTGGGGATGGGCAATAAATGCTGGCCTAACCAGTGAAGTTCATATGTCAAATAGAAATCCTGGTGACAAAAGAATTATGTTCAAACACAGGTCCTGGGAAGGGGGAAGTCGGACAGCAGAGTATGTGCGACCCGGGAGTCTCGCGGAGCGGGACCTGAGCAATTTCATCTCACTGCTTAGTTGGTCTTTGTCCAGTTTTATTTAAACTTTAAAACTTTACCTCATAACCACACTTTGCCTTTACATGGCAGCATTTCCTCAGCTCGTTTGGCTTCCTCAGACTGGGTGCATTCCAACCCCCAAGTCTCTGGTTGGTGTTAACTTTCCTGTTCTTTAGCATCCACCCTATTGTGGATGAATAACATTGGGGGGACACTGAGCTGGGATCCAGTAAGATGGACTCACAGCTCAGCGTGTTCTCTCCCCGATGTACAAACTAGCGGGTTGGCCAGCAGAGGGTGACTGGGAAGGAGCCTGATCACAGGGTCAACTCCTGTGAGTGTCCCTCGCATCCCCCCCGCCCACCCCCCCAACCCCACCCCCCCACCAGCTGGGAACCCATAGCCACTATTCACGTGAAAACACTTACACGCTTCCTTGAGGGAGGCTAGTTTATAAACTCACTCTGCCTCAGTCCCCTCGAGGGAGGGGGTTAGTTTACAATTGCCCCCCCCGTTACCCAGTGCCTCTCTGAAGGAGGCGCACTCGGAACTGTGGTGAGTAAATGATCAATCAGCAGTGTGGAAATGAAGTAAAACAACTACAAAAACTACTGACTACTTTGAGCTAAATTGAAAACTAGTTGATAAAGAAATGCAGGCTTGATACTGTACCTCGGGCCCTGGAGACTGCGGCCAGTTTGGTGGTGCTGGTTGCTATGGTAACAGGGGTTGTGACTGTTCTAGAGGAGGGAGAGGAAGGACTGATGGTGGGAGACGGAGTGATGGGAGCATCTGGTTGGTGGGAAGAAAAAATAATCTTGAAACAGGCAAGAGACAAAAAAGAAAGCAAAGGAAAACGAAAGCAATCAAACAGAACATGCATCATGAATAAAGAAAACACGGCAAAAAACCATTCCAAATACACAGATGCAATGAAGCTGAACGGTGTAAACCAATGTATACAGACTGCCCAATGTTAACAGAGAACACTCTGAATATAAAATAAAGGCAATAAAACACTGAAACATTTCCAGCTCCCACACAATAACTAACAGAAAGCATGGGGTAGGGCTGCCATCGCTCCAGGATTGTCCTACTATCTCCTACAATGTCAAAGGGATATTGCCCTCAGCAACACCAGGGGAGAAAACTCACGCGAATGTACCTGGCCTTGTTTCATTTTCATTAAATACTTTTAATGGCGAGTTGTAAAAAACATTGGAGATGTAAAAATGTCTGTTTCAGGGCGAGGCGGGGTTTCATGGTGATGAAGAAATGTCCAGGGAAATCCCCAGCCCAAGTTGGCAACTTTAGACCCTGCGTTCATACCCTGAGGGCCAGGTCAGTGTTACAAAATCCACACAAGCTGATTGGTGGCTGGGTGCAGAGTGATCCGCTGGGGGCAGCTTGTGGTAATGGATTCCGATGCTTGAATCCAGACAAAGCTCAGACTGAATACAGCAGGCTATGGACAACACAGCGCTGTGTGAAAAGCCAGCTAGCACAGCCTGAACAAGGCTCACCGCTCTGGGTTTGTGTGACTATCCCTCCTGAGTGTTGTACTAATGCCCAGCACCCAGGGCAAGGATCGCTGGGTAGAAACAGGCCTCCTCTGCATGGTCACCAATCCCATAACAAACTCTGTGACGGTTCTCTGATTACAGGAGAGCAAGCTTCAAAATCAGGACAGAGTCATCACCCTCCCACCCACTACCCCCTGCTCACCTCCCCCACCCTCCCCAACCCCATCCCCCGCACCCCCCCCCATCCTCCCGCACCCTAACCTGTAGTGGCCATGTGAGCTATGTTTGCAGGGACAGGACTATGTTACTCAGATCATTTGGGGAGAGACTCCAGCTCACCCTGCTGTTTCGAAAGTCCCACTCCCCTCTATAGCCCTGTAAGGGTCTCCTTTTTGAGTTTATCCCCATTCCTGCAGGCTTGTCTCTGGGCCTTGCTCCCAGCACAGAGCTGAACTCATAGACAAGAACTTGTCAGAATAATCTCTGCAATCTCCGACCTCTGCTCCTTGATGTGAGCAAGACCCAATAAATTTATTCTTCAATTTAAACAGGAAGCAATGGTGTCACCTGCAATAAATATGTACATTAAAGATATACACATACTCGCAGAAGCAGGATAGTAATACCTAGTCTCAAAGATACTGTTCAACGTTCGTGTTAGAGGGAAACTAATTTGCCACTGGCCTCCACTCTGCAGAAGGCCCTGACTAACACTGAGGTACGGGGTTCACAGACAGCATGGTGACCGTTACTGCACCCCACCATCCCTCCCAACCCCCTCCCCTCCCTCCCCCTCAGCTCCAAGAGCCAGTCATTCACCAGTGAATCTGGGCATTGAGGGGTCAATTGACAGTTAGCGGTCAGTGGCAAAAAGTCTGACCTTTCATTCCCAGCAGTGAGCTTAACCATTGATCAACTGAGAATGGAGCAGGGGGGGAACCGGCCGGGATCAGTTTCGAATATTCCTTCAGGAACATAAGAAAATTTCCACCAAATGTAAAGGATCTTTAACACCATGAACCCGAAAGCTGGGAAATTTCAAAACAATCAAGTATTACAAACTTTATAACCAATGACAATGTTCTTTTTATAACTTACTTACAAACAAACATCTCTATTCAAAAAGGAAGGGAGAGAGAAAGCAGGGAACAGGGCCCATTAGCCCAACATCAATCGCCAGCACAACTCTGGAATCTGTCATCAAATAAAACTTAACAATGCATTGTGAAAATTAGAACTCGACCAGAGTCAAATTGGTTTTACAAAAGGGAAATTGTGTTTGACAAATTTATTTGAGAAGAGGACTGTAACTGAGAGGGGAGATTAGGGGGAACTGGTCAAGAGAGTGGGCTTGGATTTCCAAAAGGCAGTTGATAAGTGCCAAACAAATCCTTAATATGCAAGAGCGCACAGTGGGAGGTGATATGTTAGCATTGACAGAGGATTGGTTAATGGACAGAATATGAAGTCGTAACTTCATACTAGCCTGAAGCTAGGCTCGCTCTAAATATAAAAAATGATAGTAAAAGCTTTTACAAATATATAAAAAGGAATAGAGTGGCAAGAGTGAATGTTAGACCCTTGGAGGACGAGAGGGGGGATTCAATAGTGGGAAATGAGGAAATGGCTGAAACTTTAAATAAGTTTTTTGTGTCGGTCTTCATGGTGGAAGACACAAATAGTTTACCGAATATTAACGATAGAGGGTTGGTAGGAGGAGAGGTACTCAATACAATTAATGTTACCAGGGAGGCAGTGCTTGGTAGACTAACGGGAATGAAGGTGGACAAGTCCCCGGGCCCGGATGGAATGCATCCCAGGGTACTGAAAGAAATGTCAGAGGTAATAGCGGATGCGTTAGTGGTTATTTATCAAAATTCGTTGGATTCTGGGGTAGTGCCGGCGGATTGGAAAACGGCTAATGTTACGCCGCTGTTTAAAAAAGGAAATAGACAAAAGGCGGGTAACTACAGGCCGGTTAGCTTAACGTCTGTCGTTGGGAAAATGCTGGAATCCATCATTAAAGAAGAAATAGCAGGCCATCTGGATAAGAATGGTTCGATTAAGCAGACGCAGCATGGATTCATGAGGGGAAAGTCGTGCTTGACAAACTTGTTGGATTTTTATGAAGATGTGACTAGTGCGGTTGACGGAGGGGAACCGGTGGATGCGGTGTTTTCCAAAAGGCGTTTGATGAGGTGCCTCACAAAAGGTTGCTGCAGAAGATTGAGTCACACGGAGTTGGGGGTAGGGTGTTAGCGTGGATTGGGGATTGGCTATCCGACAGGAAGCAGAGAGTCGGAATAAATGGGTGCTTTTCTGGTTGGCAGATGGTAAATAGTGGCGTGCCGCAGGGATCGGTACTGGTGCCTCAACTATTTACCATTTATATAGACGATCTGGAGGAGGGGACTGAGTGTAGGGTAACAAAGTTTGCAGACGACACAAAGATAAGTGGAAAAGTGAATCGTGTGGAGGGCATGGAAGGTCTGCAGAGAGATTTGGACAGGCTGAGTGAGTGGACGAGGATCTGGCAGATGGAGTATAACGTTAACAAATGCGAGGTTATTCACTTTGGAAGAAATAATAACAAATTGGATTATTATCTAAATGGAAAGAAATTACAACATGCTGCTGTGCAGAGGGACCTGGGGGTCCTTGTGCATGAGACGCAAAAACCCAGTCTGCAGGTGCAACAGGTGATCAAGAAGGCAAATGGGATGTTGGCCTATATCGCAAGGGGGATAGAATATAAAAGCAGAGATGTCTTGCTGCATCTGTACAGGGCATTGGTGAGGCCGCAGCTGGAATACTGTGTGCAGTATTGGTCCCCTTATTTGCGGAAGGATGTATTGGCCTTGGAGGGAGTGCAGAGAAGGTTCACCAGGTTGATACCAGAGATGAGGGGTGTTGATTATGAGGAGAGACTGAGCAGATTGGGTTTGTACTCGTTGGAATTTAGAAGGCTGAGGGGGGATCTTATAGAGACCTATAAGATATTGAAGGGGCTGGATAGGGTAGAGGTGGAGAGATTCTTTCCACTTCGAAAGGAAACCTAGAGGGCACAGCCTCATACTAAAGGGGGATCAGTTTAGGACAGAGTTGAGGAGGAACTTCTTCTCTCAGAGGGTGGTGAATCTCTGGAATTCTCTGCCCACTGAAGTGGTGGAGGCTACCTCGTTGAATATGTTTAAATCACGGATGGATGGATTCCTGATCGGTAAGGGAATTAGGGGTTATAGGGATCAGGCGGGTAAGCGGAACTGATCCATTTCAGATCAGCCATGGTGTTATTGAATGGCGGGGCAGGCTCGAGGGGCTAGATGGCCTACTCCTGCTCCTATTTCTTATGTTCTTATGTGTTAACTCGTGGATCAGTGCTGTGATCTCAGCTACTTCCAGTCTGTCTGAGAGTAATTCAGGCAGGTTTACTGACAGGACAAAACTAAGTGAGAGTGTAAGCTGTGAGGAGGACACAAAGAGCCTGCAAGGAGATAGAGACTGATTGAGTGGGAGACAAGATGGAGAATTGTGAAGTTATTCACTATGGTGGAAAGAACAGGAAAACAGGATACCCTTTAAAGATGTGAAATTAGTAACAGTTGCTATAACTCAGGTGGAATATGATAAGGAACACAGGAAGTTAACAAATAAGTGTAGCACGCAGTTCGAAAGAGGTGAGAACCTTTGAGTGGGGAGGTGGTGGCCATGTGGTATTATCGCGAGACGATTCATCCGGAAACTCAGCTAACAGGAACATAGAAACTAGAAGCAGGAGGAGGCCATTCAGCCCATCGAGCTGCCCCGCCATTCATTTTGATCATGGCTGATCATCGAATTCAATATCCTGATCCCCCTTCCCCCCCATATCCCTCGATCCCGTTAGCCCCCAATTTCTTCTTGAAATCACACAATGTTTTGGCCTCAACTACATTCTGTGGTCGTGAATTCCACACATTCACCACCCTCTGGGTGAAGAAATTTCTCCTCACCTCAGTCCTAAAAGGTTTACCCCTTATCCTCAAACTATGACCCCCTCGTTCTGGACTCCCCCCACCATCGGGAACATTCTTTCTGAATCTACCCTGTCTAACCCTGTTAGAATTTTATAAGTTTCTATGAGATCCCCTCTCACTTTTCTAAACTCCAGTGAATATAATCCTAACCGAATAAGGCTCTTCTCGTATGATAGACCTGCCATCAGGAATCTGGTAAACCTTCACTGTGCTCCCTCTATAGCAAGGACATCCTTCCTCAGATAAGGATACCAAAACTACACACAATACTCCAGGTGTGTCCTCACCAACGCCCTATACAATTGCAGCAAAACATCCCTATCCCTATACTCAAATCCTCTCGCTATGAAGACCAACATACCATTTGCCTTCTTTACTGCCTGCTGTACCTGCGCGCTTAGAAATCATAGAAACCCTACAGTGCAGAAGGAGGCCATTCGGCCCATCGAGTCTGCACCGACCACAATCCCACCCATGCCCTACCCCCACATATTTACCCGCTAATCCCTCTAACCTACGCATCTCAGGACTCTAAGGGGCAATTTTTAACCTGGCCAATCAACCTAACCCGCATATCTTTGGACTGTGGGAGGAAACCGGAGCACCCGGAGGAAACCCACGCAGACACGAGGAGAATGTGCAAACTCCACACAGACAGTGACCCGAGCCGGGAATCGAACCCGGGACTCTGGAGCTGTGAAGCAGCAGTGCTAACCACTGTGCTACCGTGCCGTACTTTCAGCGACTAATGCACGAGAACTCCAAGGTCTCGCTGAGTACCCACCTCTCTCAATTTACACCCATTCAAATAATAATGTCTTCCTATTATTGCTACCAAAGTGGAAACCTCACATTTATCCACATTATTCTGCACCTGCCATGCACATGTCCACACACTCAACCTGCCCAAATCACGCTGAAGCATCTCTGCATCCTCCTCATAGCTCACCCTCCCACCCAACTTTGTATCATCTGCAAATTTGGAGATAATATATTCAGTTCCCTCTTCCAAATCATTAATATATAATGTGAACAGTTGGGGTCCTCGCACAGATCCCTGTGGAACCCCACTTGTCACTGCCAATCAGAAAAAGATCCATTTATACCAAATCTTTGCTTCCTATCTGCTAACCAACTTTCGATCCATCTCAAGACATTACCTGTAATCCCATGTGCTTTAACTTTACATTGCAGTCTGTTACGTGAGATCTTGTCGAAAGCCTTTTGAAAGTCTAAATAAACCACATCCACTGGTTCTCCTTGGTCAACTCTACTAGTTACATCCTCAAAGAATTCCAATAGATTTGTCAAGCATGATTTCCCTTTTGTAAATCCATGCTGACTTTGTCTGATTATACCACTGCCTTCCAGATGCCTTCCAAATGAGTTATGAAATCCTTGATAATGGACTCTAGTAACTGCCCCAGTACCGACGTCAGGCTCACTGGTCTATAGTTCCCTGTGTTCTCTCTACCTCCCAGTTTGAATAGTGGGCTCACATCAGCCACCCTCCAATCTGTAGGAACCAGTCCAGAGTGCAAAGAATTTTGGAAAATAACCACCAATGGATCTAATATTTCTAACTTATCACTATTTCAGTTCCAAATAAGCAACATTCTTCCAATGGACTCAAATCTCACTTTAAATATAGTTCACTAACCCAGCCATACTTGCTATAAATGAGTGTAGAAATGTTCTGGGGACATAGCTTTGAATCCTGCCAAGGCAGATGGTGGAATTTGAATTGAATAAAAAAAATATGGAATTAAGAATCTACGGATGACCATGAAACCATTGACGATTGTTATAAAAACCCATCTGGTTCATGAACCGACTTCAGGGAAGGAAACCTGCCGTCCTGACCAGGTCTGGCCGACATGTGACTTCAGAGCAACAGCAAGTGGTTGACTCTCAACTGCCCTCCAAGAGTAGCGAGGAATGAGAAATTCCCAGCCAACGAGTGGCATCTATGTCCCACAAATAATAAAAACAATTTGAAATTTCTCTAATATGTCCTGGAAATCTGTGATTGTTTTTAAGAAGGTGCTTTTTTTGAGGTTGCAGCAATTGTAGAGATCAGTTGCAAATTTTTTGGATCATAAATGTGGTGATTGTGCTATTGATGTACTTCATGTTTAACAAAGAACAAAGAAAATTACAGCACAGGAACAGGCCCTTCGGCCCTCCAAGCCTGCGCCGACCATGCTGCCCGACTGAACTAAAACCCCCTACCCTTCCGGGGACCATATCCCTCTATTCCCATCCTATTCATGTATTTGTCAAGACATCCTTTAAAACTCACTACCGTATCTGGTTCCACTACCTCCCCCGGCAACGGGTTCCCAACACCCACTACTCTCTATGTAAAAAATCCGCCTCGTACATCTCCTTTACATCTTGCCTCTTGCACCTTAAACCTGTGCCCCCTAGTAATTGACTCTTCCACCCTGGGAAAAAGCTTCTGACTATCCACTCTGTCCACGCCTCTCATAATCTTGTAGACTTCTATCAGGTCGCCCCTCAACCTCTGTCGTTCCAGTGAGAACAAACCAAGTTTCTCCAACCTCTCCTCAGAGCTAATGCCTCATTGTTCCACAGGAGCAGGCTGAGAGTAAGGGAGTGTGTTCCTGCATGTGATTTATTTATTTTTCAGTTAAATTTGTGTTAAGAATTGGAGGGGTTTTTTTGCAAAACAGGAAGTCGCCCAGGAGAAGCCTGGGAAGGTTTTTGGAGGGTTTAAAAGCAGGCCGCACCTTTGAGCGGGCAGCGTCGGGAGCGGGCAGCATCGGGAGCGGGCAGTGGAGTGAGTGGGAAGTAGAGTGAGAGCTGACGGGCTTTGGCTCATCGGGCTTCGGCGTAAACAGGCAGAGGTGGGGTAGGTTTAGACAGATTTTTTCTGTGTCATTGGAAGAAAGGGGGAATTATGATTGTGAGGCCAGTTTGTTGTTCTCAGTGTCTGATGTGGGAGGTCCTGGAGTCAGCTAGCCTCCCGGATGTCCATATCTGCGCCAGGTGCGTCGAGCTGCAGCTCTTAAGGGACCGCGTTGGGGAACTGGAACTGCAGCTCAATGACCTTCGTCTGGTTGGGGAGAATGAGGGGGTGATAGATAGGAGTTACAGGCATTTGGTCACACCGGGGCCACAGGAGACAGACAAGTGGGTCACGGTTAGGAAGGGGAAGGGGAAAGGTCAAGTACTAGAGAGTACCCCAGTGGCTGTGCCCCTTAAAATTAAGTACTCCTGTTTGAGTGCTGTTGGGGGGAGCAGCCTACCTGGGGGAAGCAACAGTGGCCGTGCCTCCGGCGCAGAGTCCGGCCCGGCAGCTCAGAAGGGGAGGGAAAGGGAGGATGAGCAAACTGACCACAGCACCAAGGTACAGGGAGCCGTCCAAGTGGGGGGAGAAACAAAAAATGTAGTAGAAATTGGGGATAGTACACTTTTGGATGCTGTTGGGGGGGGGGACTTAGCAGGGGTAAGCCATGGTGTAAAGGTCACTGGCTCAGAGTCTGTCCTTGTGGCTCAGAAGGGAAGGGGGGAGAGGAGTAGAGGATTAGTCAACGGGGACTCCATAGTTAAAGGGACGGATAGGAGATTCTGCGGGAACGAGAGAGACTCGCGGTTGGTGTGTTGTCTCCCAGGAGCCAGAGTCCGCGATGTCTCGGATCGTGTTTTCGAAATCCTTAAGGGGGAGGGGGACCAGCCCCAAGTTGTGGTTCACATCGGCACTCAAGACATAGGTAGGAAAAGGGATGGGGATGTAAGGCTGAAATTCAGGGAGTTAGGGTGGAAGCTTAGGGCGAGAAGAAACAGAGTTGTTATCTCTGGTTTGTTACCCGTGATAGTGAGGAGAGGAATAGGGAGAGAGAGCAGTTGAACACGTGGTTACAGGGATGGTGCAGGAGGGAGGGATTCAGATACCTGGACAATTGGGGCTCTTTCTGGGGTAGGTGGGACCTCTACAAACAGGATGGTCTGCACTTGAACCAGAGGGGTACCAATATCTTGGGGGGGAAATTTGCTAATGCTCTTCGGGAGGGTTTAAACTAATTCAGCAGGGGGGTGGGTACCTGAATTGTAGCTCCGGTGTCCAGGAGGTTGAGAGTAGTGAGGTCATGGATGAGGTTTCAGAGTCGCAGGAGTGTACTGGCAGGCAGGAAGGCGGTTTGAAGTGTGTATACTTCAACGCCAGGAGCATCCGGAATAAGGAGGGTGAGCTTGCAGCATGGGTTGGTACCTGGGATTTCGATGTTGTGGCCATCTCGGAGACATGGATAGAGCAGGGACAGGAATGGTTGTTGCAGGTTCCAGGGTTTAGATGTTTCAGTAAGTGCAGGGAAGGTGGTAAAAGAGGAGGAGGTGTGGCATTGTTAGTCAAGGACAGTATTACGGTGGCAGAAAGGACATTTGATGAGGACTCGTCTACTGAGGTAGTTTGGGCTGAGGTTAGAAACAGGAAAGGAGAGGTCACCCTGTTGGGAGTTTTTTATAGACCTCCGAAAAGTTCCAGAGATGTAGAGGAAAAGATTGCAAAGATTATTCTGGATAGGAGCGAAAGTAACAGGGTAGTTGTACTGGGGGACTTTAACTTCACAAATATTGACTGGAAAAGCTATAGTTCGAGTACTTTAGAGGGGTCGGTTTTTGTCCAGTGTGTGCAGGAAGGCTTCCTGACGCAGTATGTAGATAGACCAACAAGAGGCGAGGCCACATTGGATTTGGTACTAGGTAATGAACTAGGCCAGGTGTTAGATTTGGAGGTAGGTGAGCACTTTGGTGACAGTGATCACAATTCGATTACGTTTACCTCAGCAATGGAAAAGGATAGGTATATACCAAAGGGCAAGAGTTATAGCTGGGGGAAAGGAAATTATGATGCGATTAGGCGAGATTTAGCTGGCATAGGTTGGGGAAGGAAACTGCAGGGGATGGGCACAATTATAATGTGGAACTTGTTCAAGGAACAGCTACTACGCGTCCTTGATAAATATGTACCTGTCAGGCAGGGAGGAAGCAGACGTGTGAGGGAACCGTGGTTTACTAAGGAGGTTGAATCTCTTGTGAAGAGGAAGAAGGAGACTTATGTTAAGATGAGACGTGAAGGCTCAGTTAGGGCACTTGAGAGTTACAAGTTTGCCAGGAAGGACCTAAAGAAAGAGTTAAGAAGAGCCAGGAGGGGACATGAGAAGTCTTTGGCAGGTAGGATCAAGGAAAACCCTAAAGCTTTCTATAGGTATGTCAGGAGTAAAAGAATGACTAGGGTAAGATTAGGGCCAGTCAAGGACACGAGTGGGAAGTTGTGCGTGGAGTCTGAAGAGATGGGAGAGGCACTAAATGAATATTTTTCGTCGGTATTCACACTGGAGAGGGACAGTGTTGTCGAGGGGAGTACTGAGATGCAGGCTGTTGGACTGGATGGGATTGATGTTCATAAGGAGGAGGTGTTAGCAATTCTGGAAAGGGTAAAAATAGATTAGTCCCCTGGGCCGAATGGGATTTATCCTAGGATTCTCTGGGAGGCTAGAGAGGAGATTGCAGAGCCTTTGGCTTTGATCTTTGTGTCGTCATTGTCTACAGGAACAGTGCCAGAAGACTGGAGGATAGCAAATGTTGTCCCCTTGTTCAAGAAGGGGAGTAGGGACAACCCTGGTAATTATAGACCGGTGAGCCTTACTTCTGTTGTGGGCAAAGTATTGGAAAGGATTATAAGAGATAGGATTTATAATCACCTAGAAAGGAATAATTTGATTAGGGATAGTCAGCACGGTTTTGTGAAGGGTAGGTCGTGCCTCACAAAACTTGAGTTCTTTGAGAAGGTGACCAAAGAGGTGGATCAGGGTAAAGCGGTTGATGTGGTGTATATGGATTTCAGCAAAGCGTTTGATAAGGTTCCCCATGGTAAGCTTTTGCAGAAAATACGGACACATGGGATTGAGGATGATTTCGTGGTTTGGATCAGGAATTGGCTAGCTGTAAGAAAACAAAGGGTGGTGGTTGATGGGAAATATTCATCCTGGAGTTCAGTTACTCGTGGTGTACCGCAAGGATCTGTTTTGGGGCCACTGCTGTTTGTCATTTTTATAAATGACCTGGATGAGGGCGTGGAAGGATGGGTTAGTAAATTTGCGGATGACACTAAAGTCGGTGGGAGTTGTAGACAGTGCGGAGGGAAGTGGCAGGTTACAGAGGGACATAGATAAGCTGCAGAGCTGGGCTGAGAGGTGGCAAATGGAGTTTAATGCGGAAAAATGTGAGGTGATTCACTTTGGAAGGAGTAACAGGAATACAGAGTACTGGGCTAATGGTAAGATACTTGGTATGTGGTTGAACAGAGGGATCTGGGTGTCCATGTGCATAGATCCCTGAAAGTTGGCACCCAGGTTGATAGGGTTGTTAAGAAGGCGTACGGTGTGTTAGCTTTTATTGGTAGAGGGATTGAGTTTCGGAGCCAGGAGGTCATGCTGCAACTGTACCAAACTCTGGTGCGGCCTCATTTGGAGTATTGCGTACAGTTCTGGTCACCGTATTATAGGAAAGATGTGGAAGTGTTGGAAAGGGTGCAGAGGAGATTTACCAGGATGTTGCCTGGTATGGTGGGAAAATCGTATGAGGAAAGGCTGAGGGGCTTGAGGTTGTTTTCGTTATAGAGAAGAAGGTTAAGAAGTGACTTAATAGAGGCATACAAGATGATCAGAGGATTAGGTAGGGTGGATAGTGAGAGTCTTTTTCCTCGGATGGTGTTGCCTAGCACGAGGGGACATAGCTTTAAATTGAGGGGTGAGAGATATAGGACAGATGTTAGAGCTAGGTTCTTTACTCAGAGAGTAGTAAGGGCGTGGAATGCCCTGCCTGCAGCAGTAGTGGACTCGTCAACGTTGAGAGCGTTCAAGTGGTTATTGGATAAACACATGGATGATATGGGCGGCACGGTAGCACAGTGGTTAGCACTGCTGCCTCACAGCTCCAGGGTCCCGGGTTCGACTCCCGGCTCGGGTCACTGTCTGTGTGGAGTTTGCACATTCTCCTCGTGTCTGCGTGGGTTTCCTCCGGGTGCTCCGGTTTCCTCCCACAGTCCAAAGATGTGCCGGTTAGGTTGATTGGCCAGGTTAAAAATTGCCCATTAGAGTCCTGGGTGGGTTAGAGGGATTAGCGGGTAAATATGTCGGGGTAGGGCCTGGGTGGGATTGTGGTCGGTGCAGACTCGATGGGCCGAATGGCCTCCTTCTGCACTGTAGGGTTTCTATGATTTCTATGATATTGGAATAGTGTAGATTAGAGGGGCTTTAGATTGGTACCACTGGTCGGCGCAACATCGAGGGCCGAAGGGCCTGTACTGCGCTGTAATGTTCTATGTTCTAATGCCCTCCATACCAGGCAACATCCTGGTAAATCTTTTCTGTACCCTCTCCAAAGCTTCCACATCCTTCTGGTAGTGTGGCGACCAGAATTGAACACTATATTCCAAGTGTGGCCTAACTAAGGTTCTATAAAGCTGCAACATGACTTGCCAATTTTTAAACTCAATGCCCCAGCCAATGAAGGCAAGCATGCCGTATGCGTTCTTGACGACCTTCTCCACCTGCATTGCCACTTTCAGTGATCTGTATACCTGTACACCCAGATCCCTCTGCCTATCAATACTGTTAAAGGTTCTGCCATTTACTGTATATTTCCTATCTGTATTAGATCTTCCAAAATGCATTACCTCACATTTGTCCAGATTAAACTCCATCTGCCATCTCTCCGCCCAAGTCTCCAATCGATCTATATCCTGCTGTATCCTCTGATGGTCCTCACCGCTATCCACAAATCCACCAACCTTTGTGTCGTCCACAAACTTACTCATCAAACCAGTTACATTTTCCTCCAAATCATTTATATATATTACAAACAGCAAAGGTCCCAGCACTGATCCCTGAGGAACACCACTTGTCACAGCCGTCCATTCAGAAACGCACCCTTCCACTGCTATCAGATATCAGAAGATATCAGAAGGACATATTTCACACAGAGGGTCGTGGGGGCCTGGAATGTGTTGCCGGGCAAGGTGGTGGAGGCGGACACACTGGGAACGTTTAAGACTTATCTAGACAGCTATATGAACGGAGTGGGAATGGAGGGATACAAAAGAGTGGTCTAGTCTGGACCAGGGAGCGGCGCGGGCTAATTGTTCCTTGTTTCTCGTTTCAAGGCTTCATTCTATGATCATCTTGCTGGTGCCAGTACAGAGCGAGACTGCGGATAGTTGGGAACCTGTCTCGGGGGCAGGGAATTCATATGGTGTTCGTGGAAGTGGAAATGACTAGGGTTGGGAAGCATTTTCCGATCAGGGCCATTGTGATCTCCTGGACTCGTTTCGATCGCCTCAGGGGGTCGGAGAGGAATTTCCCAGATTTTTTTTCCCCATATTGGCCCTGGGGTTTTTCACTCTGGGTTTTCGCCTCTCCCTGGAGATCACATGGTCTGGAATGGGGGGTGGGGGTGAGTTAATAGGTTGTAATGAACAAAGCATCGTAGCTGTGAGGGACAGCTCGGTGGATAGGATATTGGTATGTAGATAGGCTGGAAAATTGGGCGGGGATCCTGGATTCAGGATTCAATCCTGGACCGGGGAGCGGCGTGGGCTTGGAGGGCCGAAGGGCCTGTTCCTGTGCTGTATTGTTCTTTGTTCTTTGTTCTTTGTACTCTCTGTCTTCTTTGACCGAGCCAGTTCTGTATCCACCTTGCCAGCTCACCTCTGATCCCATGCAACTTCACCTTCTGCACCAGTCTGCCATGAGGGACCTTGTCAAAGGCCTTATTGAAGTCCATGTAGACAACATCCACTGCTCTACCCTCATCTTCGTCACTTCCTCCAAAAACTCGATCAAGTTCGTGAGACACGACCTCCCCTTCACAAAACCATGTTGCCTCTCGCTCATACGTCCACTTATTTCCAGTGGGAGTAAATCCTGTCTCGAAGAATCCTCTCCAATAATTTCCCAACCACTGATGTAAGGCTCACCGGCCTGTAATTACAACATTGGCTATTCTCCAATCCTCTGGGACCTCACCTGTAGCCAGTGAGGATACAGTGATTTCTCTCAAGGCCCCAGCAATTTCCTCCCTTGCCTCTCTCAGTATTCTGGGGTATATCCCATCAGGCCCTGGGGACTTGTCTACCTTAATGTTTCTCAAGAACCCCAATACCTCCTCCTTTTTGATCTCAACATGACTCCAACTATCTACACATCCTTTCCCAGACTCATCATCCACCAAGTCCTTCTCTTTGGTGAATACTGACGCAAAGTACTCATTTAATACCTCGCCCATTTCCTCTGGCTCCACACGCAGAGTTTCTCTCCCCTGTCCTGGAGTGGGCCAACCCTCTCCCTGTCTATCCTCTTGCTCTTTATATTTGTATAAAAAGCCTTGGGATTCTCCTTAATCCTGCTGGCTAATGATTTTTTGTGACCCCTTTTAGCCCTTCTTACTCCTTGCTTAAGTTTCTTTCTACTTTCCTTGTATTCCACACTTGCTTTGTGTGTTCCCAGCCTCCTAACCTTGACAAATGCTTCCTTTTTCTCTATGACTAGGCTCACAATATCTCTCGTTATCCAAGGTTTCCAAAGCTTGCCATACTTATCCTTCATCCTTACAGGAATGTGCCGGTCCTGAATCCCTATCAACTTACACTTGAAAGCCTCCCACATGCTAGATGTTGATTTGCCCTCAAACATCTGCCTCTAATCTACATTCTTCAGTTCCTGCCGAATATTGTTGTAATTAGCCTTCCCCCAATTTAGCACCTTCACCTGCGGATTACACTTATGTTTATCTTTTAATGGGACTGCTTTTGCAGGAAGTCGGTATGTCTGGAAGGAATACAGCTCAGATGCTGGGAGAGCAGGATGATTACTTATTGTAGCCATGTAGTATTTACTTAGGAGAGAGCAATGCACTCCTGTTTATAAATGGAGATTCCCCTGGGTTTTTTTAATGAAAGGAATGACAGCTGGTGTTTTTCTTAATGAAAGAAATGGGAGAAGCTGGGTCTGTCGCAAGGGTTCGTGCTGTTGTGGTTTCAGATCAGAGTGCAGTGCCAGCTGAAGCTGCTTAAAGACAGAAGTCTGCTCTCTTTGCAAAATTTCTCTGGCAGCTCCAAAACTTTCTACACTTATTTATAGCAAGTATGCCTGGGCTAGCTAACCATATTTAAAGTGGGATTTGAGTCCATAGGAAGAATGTTGCTTATTTGGAACAGAAATAGTGATCAGCTAGAAATTAGAGTTGTTTCTTTTCATGTTGAAAGATTGTTAAACCCTTCAGAGTTAAACTGTGTCATTTTGTTTGAGTTATATTTAAACTGTGTTCAGAATAAAGCTCGTTTTGATCAAAGTTCTCGAATTTGTCTGTGAAATTACTCCTGGAACAAAGCATCCTCTCCTCACATTTATACAAAAATAGAAAATATTGTTGGTGTCTAGTCTAAAATCACAATATCCCTTGGGGTTTGTGATCAGAGACAGTGACACAAGCAATACTGGTCCATGTGAACTAGTGACCTTTGAACTGGGAGCAGTGTCAACAGGAATGAAGTGAAGATCAGAGGCCGTGGAGCTGGCAGATGCAAAGGAGAGCTGGAGGCAAATGGCAACCAGCACACAGAGGCAGACACAGCGAGAAAGCAGATAAAGAGGACGGCCTAAACCGGGATGTTGGATTTATGTCACATTATCAGTAACCCCCACAGCTTGCCTCCTGGACTTGCGGGCTGTCCTGTCTGGAGACAATACACATCTCTTTAACCTGTGCTTAATGCTCCCTCCACCCACATTGTCTGTATCTTTAAGATCTGGTTGGTTGTAGGGATTCGCATTCTAATCAGTATTCTGTAACTTGATTTTTGTGTCTCTGTGCCCTGTTTGAGAGCACATTTCCACTCCATCTGATGAAGGAGCAGCGCTCCGAAAGCTAATGGTATTTGCTACCAAATAAACCTGTTGGACTTTAACCTGGTGTTGTTAAAACTCTTACTGTGTTTACCCCAGTCCAACGCCGGCATCTCCACATCATGACCATCAAACACTCCCAGGACAGGTACAGCATGGGGTTAGATACAGAGTAAAGCTCCCTCTACACTGTCCCCATCAAACACTCCCAGGACAGATACAGCATGGAGTTAGATACAGAGTAAAGCTCCCTCTACACTGTCCCCATCAAACACTCCCAGGACAGATACAGCATGGAGTTAGATACAGAGTAAAGCTCCCTCTACACTGTCCCCATCAAACACTCCCAGTACAGGTACAGCATGGGGTTAGATACAGAGTAAAGCTCCCTCTACACTGTCCCCATCAAACACTCCCAGGACAGGTACAGCATGGAGTTAGATACAGAGTAAAGCTGCCTCTACACTGTCCCCCATCAAACACTCGCAGGACAGGTACAGCACAGGGTTAGATACAGAGTAAAGCTCCCTCAACACCGGTCCCCATCAAACACTCCCAGGACAGGTACAGCACGGGGTTAGATACAGAGTAAAGCTCCCTCTACACTGTCCCCATCAAACACTCCCAGGACAGATACAGCATGGGGTTAGATACAGAGTAAAGCTCCCTCTACACTGTGCCGCACTTGGAATAAAGCTCCCTCTACATTGGGATTCAACCAAGCGACTGGTTTGATTGGTAAGTTTGCGGACGACATAAAGGTTGGTGGATTTGTGGATAGCATGAGGACCATCAGAGGATACAGCAGGATATAGATTAGTTGGAGACTTGGGCGGAGAGATGGCAGGTGGAGTTTAATGCGGACGAATGTGAGGTAATGCATTTTGGAAGGTGTAATACAGATAGGAAATATACAGGAAATGGCAGAACCTTTAAGAGTATTGATAGGCAAAGGGATCTGGGTGTACAGGTACACAGGTCACTGAAAGTGGCAACTCAGGTGGAGAAGTTAGTCAAGAAGGCATACGGCATGCTTGCCTTCATTGGCCGGGCAATTGAGTTTAAAAATTGGCAAGTCATGTTACAGCTTTATAGAACCTTATTGATGCCGCACTTGGAATATAGTGTTCAATTCTGGTCACCACACTACCAGAAGGATGTGGAGGCTTTGGAGAGGGTACAGAAACTATTTACCAGGATGTTGCCTGGTAGGGAGGGCATTAGCTATGAGGAGAGGTTGGAGAAACTTGGTTTGTTCTCACGAGAACGACGGAGGTTGAGGGGAGACCTGATAGAAGTCTCCAAGATTATGACGTGCATGGACAGAGTGGATTATCAGAAGCTTTTTCCCAGGGTGGAAGACTCAATTACTAGGGGGCACGGGTTTAAGGTGCGAGGGGCAAGGTTTAAAGGAGATGTACGAGGTGGATTTTTTACATAGAGAGTAGTGGGTGCTGGGAACTTGTTGCCGGGGGAGGTAGTGGAAGCGGATACGGGAGTGAGTTTTAAGGGGTATCTTGACAAATACATGAATAGGATGGGAATAGAGGGATATGGTCCCCGGAAGGTTAGGGGGTTTTAGTTCAGTCGGGCAGCATGGTCGGTGCAGGGTTGGAGGGCCGAAGGGCCTGTTCCTGTGCTGTAATTTTCTTTGTTCTTTGTTATTTTGTTTTTTGACACAGGGAAGTGAGATTGGAACTCACAAAGGCACTGGCCATCAATATCCAGTCCTCCTTAGAATCAGTAGACGTGCCAGAGGACTGGAGAGAATGGGTTTCACACACACTGACTCTCACTGGGGTACGGGTCCCACACACACTGACTCTCACTGGGGTACGGGTCCCACACACACTGACTCTCACTGGGGTACGGGTCCCACACACACTGACTCTCACTGGGGTACGGGTCCCACACACACTGACTCTCACTGGGGTACTGGTTCCACACACACTGACTCTCACTGGGGTACGGGTCCCACACACACTGACTCTCACTGGGGTACGGGTCCCCCACACACTGACTCTCACTGGGGTACGGGTCCCACACACACTGACTCTCACTGGGGTACGGGTCCCACACACACTGACTCTCACTGGGGTACGGGTCCCACACACACTGACTCTCACTGGGGTACGGGACCCCCACACACTGACTCTCACTGGGGTACGGGTCCCCCACACACTGACTCTCACTGGGGTACGGGTCCCCCACACACTGACTCTCACTGGGGTACGGGTCCCACACACACTGACTCTCACTGGGGTACGGGTCCCCCACACACTGACTCTCACTGGGGTACGGGTCCCCCACACACTGACTCTCACTGGGGTACGGGTCCCCCACACACTGACTCTCACTGGGGTACGGGACCCCCACACACTGACTCTCACTGGGGTACGGGTCCCCCACACACTGACTCTCACTGGGGTACGGGTCCCACACACACTGACTCTCACTGGGGTACGGGTCCCACACACACTGACTCTCACTGGGGTACGGGTCCCACACACACTGACTCTCACTGGGGTACGGGACCCCCACACACTGACTCTCACTGGGGTACGGGTCCCCCACACACTGACTCTCACTGGGGTACGGGTCCCACACACACTGACTCTCACTGGGGTACGGGTCCCACACACACTGACTCTCACTGGGGTACGGGTTCCACACACACTGACTCTCACTGGGGTACAGGTCCCACACACACTGACTCTCACTGGGGTACGGGTCCCACACACACTGACTCTCACTGGGGTACGGGTCCCACACACACTGACTCTCACTGGGGTACGGGACCCACACACACTGACTCTCACTGGGGTACGGGTCCCACACACACTGACCCTCACTGGGGTACGGGTCCCACACACACTGACTCTCACTGGGGTACGGGTCCCACACACACTGACTCTCACTGGGGTAGGGGTCCCTCACACACTGACTCTCACTGGGGTACGGGTTCCACACACACTGACTCTCACTGGGGTACGGGTCCCACACACACTGACTCTCACTGGGGTAGGGGTCCCACACACACTGACTCTCACTGGGGTATGAATTCTAGTGGTTTGTTTTCACACTCTCTGCTGCTGCTGTGTTTGGGGCTATTGCTGTGAGGCTGTTTTGTAATTTCTGTCATGTAGAAGCTGTGGGATTTGGCCCTGGGAGCTGCAGTCAGTATAATATTATTTATGATGTTTACTGACGGTAGGAATATGTTTTTGCAAAGGTCGGAATCATTATCCTGGGCTAATTTGGTTAGTCTCATTACCATGTGCTGTTAATGATCAGAACATTTGCATCCAGGGGAAATGGCCGTGTGTTGGGGCACAGAGTTAAAGAGGATTTGTGGAATAATCTTGTTGAAGTGAGTGGAATTACCGCATGTTAATGAGGGCGGTGAGTGTAATTAGCGGCTGCAGAGTGTTGTGGCCCACACAAACAGCTCACCCCCACCAGCTCCAGCCAGGGAAAGTCACTCAACTCCATTTCCTGTGACAGTCCAAAGCTTCAGATTAATTAATAACTTCCTTCCCTTGCTCCAATCACACTGCAGTGTGTGATCAGCCTGCGATCCAATCAGCTCTCAGCCTTTCACTCTTTCAAATAAAAACCACATCTCAGAGAAACAGCAGCAGATTTCAGCGATGCTGCAAGTGTTTTCCAGACTCTGAAGGTGGAGTGCGCCAGGGCGGGATTCTCCAGGCCGGCTCGCTCCAATCCCGGTGTTCTGGAGAATCCGGCGTTGGAGTGAGAATGGGTTTTGTGCCGGGTGCAAACGCCATCGCGATTCTCCCAGCCCGAACCCGCTTGGGCGCATTCAAATTCACACTCACTGCTTCAAATATAATCAAAAACCTCGTGGCATTTACCCCACCCCCTCAACAGGAGTCAGTGTGTGTGGGACCCGTACCCCAGTGAGAGTCAGTGTGTGGGGGTCCCGTACCCCAGTGAGAGTCAGTGTGTGGGGGTCCCGTACCCCAGTGAGAGTCAGTGTGTGGGGGTCCCGTACCCCAGTGAGAGTCAGTGTGTGTGGGACCCGTACCCCAGTGAGAGTCAGTGTGTGTGGGACCCGTACCCCAGTGAGAGTCAGTGTGTGTGGGACCCGTACCCCAGTGAGAGTCAGTGCGTGTGGGACCGTACCCCAGTGAGAGTCAGTGTGTGTGGGACCCGTACCCCAGTGAGAGTCAGTGTGTGTGGAACCCGTACCCCAGTGAGAGTCAGTGTGTGTGGGACCCGTACCCCAGTGAGAGTCAGTGTATGTGGAACCCGTACCCCATTGAGAGTCAGTGTGTGGGGGACCCGTACCCCAGTGAGAGTCAGTGTGTGTGGAACCCGTACCCCAGTGAGAGTCAGTGTGTGTGGGACCCCTACCCCAGTGAGAGTCAGTGTGTGTGGGACCCGTACCCCAGTGAGAGTCAGTGTGTGTGGGACCCGTACCCCAGTGAGAGTCAGTGTGTGTGGAACCCGTACCCCAGTGAGAGTCAGTGTGTGTGGGACCTGTACCCCAGTGAGAGTCAGTGTGTGTGGGACCCGTACCCCAGTGAGAGTCAGTGTGTGTGGGGGACCCGTAACCCATTGAGAGTCAGTGTATGTGGAACCCGTACCCCATTGAGAGTCAGTGTGTGGGGGACCCGTACCCCAGTGAGAGTCAGTGTGTGTGGAACCCGTACCCCAGTGAGAGTCAGTGTGTGTGGGACCCCTACCCCAGTGAGAGTCAGTGTGTGTGGGACCCGTACCCCAGTGAGAGTCAGTGTGTGTGGGACCCGTACCCCAGTGAGAGTCAGTGTGTGTGGGACCCGTACCCCAGTGAGAGTCAGTGTGTGTGGGACCCCTACCCCAGTGAGAGTCAGTGTGTGTGGAACCCGTACCCCAGTGAGAGTCAGTGTGTGTGGAACCCGTACCCCAGTGAGAGTCAGTGTGTGTGGGACCCGTACCCCAGTGAGAGTCAGTGTGTGTGGGGGACCCGTAACCCATTGAGAGTCAGTGTATGTGGAACCCGTACCCCATTGAGAGTCAGTGTGTGGGGGACCCGTACCCCAGTGAGAGTCAGTGTGTGTGGGACCTGTACCCCAGTGAGAGTCAGTGTGTGTGGGACCCGTACCCCAGTGAGAGTCAGTGTGTGTGGAACCCGTACCCCAGTGAGAGTCAGTGTGTGTGGGACCTGTACCCCAATGAGAGTCAGTGTGTATGGGACCCATACCCCAGTGAGAGTCAGTGTGTGTGGGACCCGTGCTCCAGTGAGAGTCAGTGTGTGTGTGGAACCTGTACCCCAGGATGAGTCAGTGTGTGGGGGACCCATGTCATTCTCGCCAGTCGGGGGGGTGGATGGAATCTATTCACGCCAGGAAGCAGGCTGCTGAGTTGTGGGGGTGTAATTGCTGTGACATTAGTGTCCCTTTAAGAAAGGTTTGTTTTTAACCATGATCTCTGCAGCTCACAGACTTGGGTGATGTCATTGGTGGGAGGAGAAAAAATACTGTGGGCCGGTCAGGTGACAAGGGTTGTTGTTAGTTTGGTTTTGGCGGCAGTGTTAGAAGCAGAGCTGGAAGAAGTCTCTCTCTCTGTTTTGCTTTGAGAGTTTACCAGTGAGCTGAAAGAAAGGCTTGTTGCCCACGCTGCAGTAAAGAATCTGTGCTTTGGTGCTTTGGGGAGCTGATGATGACAAGCTGCTCTGAGTTTTCAAGATCATTTGAAATCAGCATTCAACCCAGGGAACGGGATCCCAGCATCATATGAGCTTTAGCCTATGCGGTGATAAACCTGTTTAAACAGTTTTGTTTATTGGATTTTGGTTTTAATTGGAGCACATGAGAAATATTCATTAAGAGAAATACATTATAGTGGCAGACCAGGTAAGTGCGGCAGATTTCCTTCCCTAAAGGACATTAACATGAACGGAGTGGGAATGGAGGGATACAAAAGAATGGTCTAGTTTGGACCAGAGAGTGGCGCGGGCTTGGAGGGCCGAAGGGCCTGTTCCTGTGCTGTATTGTTCTTTGTTCTTTGTTAATGAACCAAATGGGTCTGAACAACAGGGTGGATATACACAGACAGGGTGGATATACAGACAGGGGGCGGATATACACAGTCAGGGGATGGATATACACAGACAGTGGGTGGATATACACAGACAGGGGGTGGATATTCACAGACAGGGGGTGGATATTCACAGAGAGGGGATGGATATACACAGACAGGGTGGATATACACAGACAGGATGGATATATACAGATAGTATGGATATACACAGACGGGGTGAATATACCCAGACAGGGTGGATATACACAGACAGGGGGTGGATATACACAGACAGGGGGTGGATATACACAGACAGGGGGTGGATATACACAGACAGGGGGTGGATATACACAGACAGGGGGTGGATATACACAGACAGGGGGTGGATATTCACAGACAGGGGGTGGATATACACAGACAGGGTAGATATAGAACATAGAACAGTACAGCACAGTACAGGCCCTTCATAGAAACATAGAAAACATAGAAACATAGAAAACTACAGCACAAAACAGGCCCTTCGGCCCCACACGTTGTGCCGAACATATCCCTTCCTTTTAGGCCTACCTATAACCCTCCATCCTATAAAGTCCCATGTCCCAGGAGTCTCTTAAAAGACCCTATTGAGTTTGCCTCCACCACCACTGACGGCAGCCGATTCCACTCGCCCACCACCCTCTGTGTGAAAAACTTCCCCCTAACATTTCCCCTGTACCTACCCCCCAGCACCTTAAACCTGTGTCCTCTCGTAGCAGCCATTTCCACCCTGGGAAAAAGCCTCTGAGAGTCCACCCGATCTATACCTCTCAACATCTTATAAAGAACAAAGAACAGTACAGCACAGGAAACAGGCCCTTCGGCCCTCCAAGCCTGTGCCGCTCCTTGGTCCAACTAGACCAATCGTTTGTATCCCTCCATTCCCAGGCTGCTCATGTGACTATCCAGGTAAGTCTTAAATGATGTCAGCATGCCTGCCTCCACCACCCTACTTGGCAGCGCATTCCAGGCCCCCACCACCCTCTGTGTAAAAAAACGTCCCTCTGATATCTGAGTTATACTTCGCCCCTCTCACCTTGAGCCCGTGACCCCTCGTGATCGTCACCTCCGACCTGGGAAAAAGCTTCCCACTGTTCACCCTATCTATACCCTTCATAATCTTGTACACCTCTATTAGATCTCCCCTCATTCTCCGTCTTTCCAAGGAGAACAACCCCAGTCTACCCAATCTCTCCTCATAGCTAAGACCCTCCACACCAGGCAACATCCTGGTAAACCTTCTCTGCACTCTCTCTAACGCCTCCACGTCCTTCTGGTAGTGCGGCGACCAGAACTGGACGCAGTACTCCAAATGTGGCCTAACCAGCATTCTATACAGCTGCATCATCAGACTCCAGCTTTTATACTCTATACCCCGTCCTATAAAGGCAAACATACCATATGCCTTCTTCACCACCTTCTCCACCTGTGTTGCCACCTTCAAGGATTTGTGGACTTGCACACCTAGGTCCCTCTGTGTTTCTATACTCCTGATGACTCTGCCATTTATTGTATAACTCCTCCCTACATTATTTCTTCCAAAATGCATCACTTCGCATTTATCCGGATTAAACTCCATCTGCCACCTCTCCACCCAATTTTCCAGCCTATCTCTATCCTGCTGTATTGCCCGACAATGCTCTTCGCTATCCGCAAGTCCAGCCATCTTCGTGTCATCCGCAAACTTGCTGATTACACCAGTTACACCTTCTTCCAAATCATTTATATATATCACAAATAGCAGAGGTCCCAGTACAGAGCCCTGCGGAACACCACTGGTCACAGACCTCCAGCCGGAAAAAGACCCTTCGACCACTACCCTCTGTCTCCTATGGCCAAGCCAGTTCTCCACCCATCTAGCCACTTCTCCTTGTATCCCATGAGCCTTAACCTTCTTAACCAACCTGCCATGTGGGACTTTGTCAAATGCCTTACTGAAATCCATATAGATGACATCCACGGCCCTTCCTTCATCAACCGTTTTTGTCACTTCCTCAAAAAACTCCACCAAATTTGTAAGGCACAACCTCCCTCTTACAAAACCATGCTGTTTCACATATACCTCTATTAGGTCTCCTCTCATTCTACGTCTCTCCAAGGAGAAAAGACTGAGCTCCCTCAGCCTATCCTCATAAGGCATGCCACTCAATCCAGGCAACACCCTTGTAATTCTCCTCTGCACCCTTTCAATCTTTTCCACATCCTTCCTGTAATGAGGCGACCAGAACTGAGCACAGTACTCCAAGTGGGGTCTGACGAGGGTCTTATATAGCTGCATCATTATCCCCGGACTCCTAAACTCAATCCCTCGATTAATAAAGGCCAGCACACCATACGCCTTCTTAACCACCTCCTCCACCTGCGGGGCCGATTTTAGAGTCCTATGGACCCGGACCCCAAGGTCCTTCTGATCCTCTACCAGGCAACATCCTGGTAAACCTTCTCTGCACTCTCTCTAACGCCTCCACGTCCTTCCTAGACACATTTTACAAATTCCTCTCCGTCCAGACCCCCAGCCCTAAGGGATTTCCAGTCTATATGAGGGAAATTAAAGTCTCCCACTACAACAACCCTATTTTTTCTGCACCTGTCCAGAATCTCCTTCCATATCCGTTCCTCAACTTCCCGTGGGCTGTTGGGAGGCCTGTAGTATACCCCCAGCATAGTGACTGCGCCCTTCCTGTTTCTGAGCTCCACCCACAGTGACTCGTTACCTGACCCTTCCAAATTGTCCACCCTCTGTACCGCTGTAATATGCTCCCTAACCAGCATTGCTACTCCCCCACCTCTCCTCGCCCCTCCTCTGTCTCGCCTAAAACACTTATACCCCGGAATATTCAGCTGCCAGTCCTGTCCTTCTTTTAACCAAGTCTCCGTCACCTCAACCACATTCAAGTTCCGCGCACGCATTAAGGCTCGAAGTTCATCTGTCTTGCCCGTTACCCTCCTTGCATTGAAGCAGATGCACTCCAGACCTCCAGGCCCACTGAGGTCATCCTCCCCCAGATTGCTCTTCCTCTTAGATAGCCTTGTCTTGGCCCCATGCTCATCCCCAGTCTCTACGCTTGTTGACCTATTGTTTTGATCCCCACCCCCCTGAAACATGAGTTTAAACCCACCCGAACCACACTAGCAAACCTCCCAGCCAGGATATTTGTGCCCCTCCAGTTCAGGTGTAACCCGTCCTTCTTGTACAGGTCCCATCCTCCCTGGAAGACTTCCCAGTGATCCACGAATCTGAAACCCTCCCTCCTGCACCAGTCCTTTAGCCACGTGTTAAGCTGTACAAACTCCCTGTTCTTAGCCTCACTTGCTTGTGGCACTGGGAGTAGTCCAGAGATCGCTACCCTAGAGGCCCTGCTTTTCAGCCGACAACCCAACTCCCTGAATTGCTCTCGCAGGACCTCCCTGCTCTTTCTGCCGACGTCATTTGTACCAATGTGGACAATGACGTCTGTCTGGTTACCCACCCCTTTTAGGATGACCCTTTTAGGGTCAGGCGGGCATTGGGAGTGAGCTGGTCAGTGAGGGTCAGGTGGGCATTGGGAGTGGGCTGGTCAGTGAGGGTCAGGTGGGCATTGGGAGTGAGCTGGTCAGTGAGGGTCAGGCAGGCATTGGGAGTGAGCTGGTCAGTGAGGGTCAGGCAGGCGTTGGGAGTGGGCTGGTCAGTGAGGGTCAGGCAGGCGTTGGGAGTGGGCTGGTCAGTGAGGGTCAGGTGGGCATTGGGAGTGAGCTGGTCAGTGAGGGTCAGGTGGGCATTGGGAGTGGGCTGGTCCGAGGGATGGAGGGGGAACCCCAGTTCCTGTACTTGCATGTGACAAACGTTTAGAGGCTGAAGGAAAGATTCTGGTGAGTATTAATGATCAGTCTGTAATGGGTGCTGCTTTGTTTAAACGCTGTAAAACTGCCTGTCCCACTGCCAGCTCTCGACAGCAATGTCTCTGGATGCACAGCAAGAACAGGCCTGTACAACTCTCTCCTAATTCAGACTGTTGAAATGGTAATATTAAAATAACCTGCCTTGTTCATTCTGTGAGCAGACTCGAAGAAAACAAGTGGCCTCGCACTGTGTATTATTGGCATTAATTATCTGTCAATGAAACTGGGAGGATGGGTCTGAGGGCAGCATTCAGGAAAGGAGCGCAGCGTCAGAATGTGCGTGAGTGGCAACGTGACAGAGGAAAGCGGTGGTGATGATGGGTTAATTTGCAGCCTCAATGGATTCTGATTAGCGCTGGGGAGAGAGGGAGAGAGACAGGAGAGCTGATCTTCCTGATAGTGTAGGATGTTGATAGGCAACATGAATGAATTGCTGTGTGATGTTTCCTCCTCATTCACTGCCATTTATTCCAGTTACTCAGCAGTCGCAGGAGAATGGAAATCACTGTGAGAATCAGATAGCGACTGGAGTGGCAATTTATTGAATTTTACTGGGCTTCCTGACCAAAGGTTTGGAATCTGAGGTGAACACTAACAGGGTAATTACATTCATACTGAGGCAAAGCTAACAGATTTTAATATGTACATTAAAAAATAAAATTAGAGGCATCATCAAGGAAAAGGACAATTAAATTGGAGGGGAATGGGTAGAGAGGAGTGGAGGCAGCAATGCTGCTGCCTCAGAGAGACTGCTCCCCGCCCCCCCCCCCCGCACAATAATCTACACAGCTCACAGAGACATTGCTGATAAACACTGGCACAGGAGACAGGAGCGTGGGAAAGCAGCAGAGACGCTAGGCTACGGGGGGGGGGGGGGGGTGGAGAGTGGGGCTGGGGGAGTGGGGCTGGGGGAGTGGGGTTGGGGAGTGGGGAGTGGGGCTGGGGGGAGTGGGGCTGGGGGAGTGGGGCTGGGGGGAGTGGGGCTGGGGGAGTGGGGCTGGGGGAGTGGGGCTGGGGGGAGTGGGGTTGGGGAGTGGGGCTGGGGGGAGTGGGGCTGGGAATGGGAGTGGGGCTGGGGAGTGGGGGTGGGGCAGTGGGGCTGGGCAGTGGGGCTGGGGAGTGGGAGTGGGGCTGGGGAGTGGGGCTGGGGGAGTGGGGCTGGGGAGTGGGGCTGGGGGGAGAGGGGCTGGGGAGTGGGAGTGAGGCTGGGGAGTGGGGCTGGGGCAGTGGGGCTGGGGAGTGGGAGTGGGGCTGGGGAGTGGGGCTGGGGGAGTGGGGCTGGGGAGTGGGGAGTGGGGCTGGGGGGAATGGGGCTGGGGAGTGGGAGTGAGGCTGGGGAGTGGGGCTGGGGGAGTGGAGCTGGGGTATAGGGCTGGGGAGAGTGGGGCTGGGGAGAGTGGGGCTGGGGGGAGTGGACTGGGGGAGTGGGGCTGGGGTATAGGGCTAGGGGGAGTGGGGAGTGGGGCTGGGGGGAGTGGAGCTGGGGTATAGGGCTAGGGGGAGTGGGGCTGGGGGAGTGGGGCTGGGGGAGTGGGGCTGGGGGAGTGGGGCTGGGGGAGTGGGGCTGGGGGAGTGGGGCTGGGGGAGTGGGGCTGGGGGAGTGGGGCTGGGGGAGTGGGGCTGGGGGAGTGGGGCTGGGGGAGTGGGGCTGGGGGAGTGGCGCTGGGGGAGTGGCGCTGGGGGGGTGGGGCTGGGGGGGGTGGGGCTGGGGGGGGTGGGGCTGGGGGAGTGGGGCTGGGGGAGTGGGGCTGGGGGAGTGGGGCTGGGGGAGTGGGGCTGGGGGAGTGGGGCTGGGGGAGTGGGGATGGGGGAGTGGGGATGGGGGAGTGGGCTGGGGGAGTGGGCTGGGGGAGTGGGGCTGTGGGAGTGGGCTGGGGGAGAGGGGCTGGGGAGAGTGGGACTGGGGGGTGGGGCTGAGGAGGGGGCTCTGGAGTGGGGCTGGGGGGAATGGGGCTGGGGGATGGGGGGTGGGGCTGGGGATGATACTGGGGGGAGTGGGGGTGGGGTTGGGGGTGGGGTTGGGGCTGGGGTGTGGGACTGGGGTGTGGGGCTGCGGGGAGTGGGGCTGGGGTGATGCCGGGGGGAGTGGGGGTGGGGCTAGGGGTGGGGATGATGCTGGGGGGGTGGGGCTGGGGGTGGGGCTGGGGAGTGGGGAGTGGGGCTGGGGATGATGCCGGGGGGGTGGGGCTGGGGATGATGCCAGGGGGGTTGGGGCTGGGGGTGGGGCTGGGGGCTGGGACTGGGGATGATGCCAGGGGGTGTGGGGCTGGGGGTGATGCCGGGGGGAGTGGGGGTGGGGCTGGGGGTGATGCCGGGGGGAGTGGGGGTGGGGCTGGGGGTGATGCCGGGGGGAGTGGGGGTGGGGCTGGGGGTGATGCCAGGGGGAGTGGGGGTGGGGCTGGGGGTGCTAATAGCTGCAGAGGCAGTGGAAATCTCTGGGCCCTCAAGAGCACAGAAACCTGCACATGCGCAATGGCACCCTCTGCTGCTATCAGGATTCAGGGTCAGCACTGTGGGAGGCTAGGAAGGGAATTGCCTAGCCGAGATATTTGTATCATCGATAGTCACAGGTGAGGTGCCTGAAGATTGGAGAGTGGCAAATGTGGTGCCTTTGTTTAACAAGGGCTGCAGGAAAAAGCCTGGGAACTACAGGCCAGTGAGCCTCACATCTGTAGTGGGTAAATTGTGAGAAGCTATTTACAGGCACTACATCTACAGGCACCTAGAGAGGCAAGGACTGATTAGGGACAGTCAGCATGGCTTTGTGAGTGGAAAATCATGTCTCAAAAATTTAATTGAGTTTTTTGAAGGGGTAATGAAGAAGGTAGTTGAGGGCAGTGCAGTTGATGTTGTCTACATGGACTTTAGCAAGGCCTTTGACAAGGTACCGCATGGTAGGTTGTTGCATGAGGTTAAATCTCACGGGATTCAGGGTGAGGTAGCTAAATGGATACAAAATTGGCTTGAAGACAGAAGACAGAGGGTGGTTGTAGAGGGTTGTTTTTCAAACTGGAGGCCTGTGACCAGTGGTGTGCCTCAGGGATCAGTGCTGGGTCCACTGTTATTTGTCATTTATATTAATGATTTGGATGCGAATTTAGTAGGCACGGTTAGTAAGTTTGCAAATGACACCAAGATTTGTGGTATAGTGGACAGTGAAGAAGATTATCGAGGATTGCAATGGGATCTTGATCAATTGGGCCAGTGGGCTGGCGAATGACAGATGGAGTTTAATTTAGATAAATACGAGATGATGCATTTTGGTAGATTGAATCAGGGCAGGACTTACTCAGTTAATGGTAGGGTGTTGGGGAGAGTTACAGAGCAAAGAGATTTAGGGGTACATGTTCAGAGCTCCTTGAAAGTGGAGTCACAAGTGGACAGAGTGGTGAAGAAGGCATTCGGCATGCTTGGTTTCATCAGTCAGAACATTGAATACAGGAATTGGGACGTCTTGTTCAAGTTGTACAAGAAATTGGTCAGGCCACACTTGGAATACTGTGTACAATTCTGTTCACCCTATTATAGAAAGGACATTATTAAACTAGAAAGAGTTCAGCAAAGATTTACTAGGATGCTACTGGGACTTGATGGATTGGGTTATAAGGAGAGGCTGAATAGACTGGGACTTTTTTCTCTGGAGCGTGGGAGGCTGAGGGATGACCTTATAGAGGTCTATAAAATAATGAGGGGCATCGATCAGCTAGATATTCAATATCTTTTCCCAAAGGTAGGGGAGTCTAAAACTAGAGGGCATAGGTTTAAGGTGAGAAGGGAGAGATACAAAAGTGTCCAGAGGGGCAATTGTTTCACACAGAGGGGAGTGAGTGTCTGGAAAAAGCTGCCAGAGATAGTAGTAGAGGCGGGTACGATTTTGTCTTTTAAAAAGCATTGAGACAATTACATGGGTACAATGGGTATAGAGGGATATGGGCCAAACATGGGCAATTGGGACTAGCTTAGTGGTAAAAACTGGGCGGCATGGACAGGTTGGGCTGAAGGGCCTGTTTCCATGCTGTAAACCTCTGTACTCTAAATTGAATTGAGTAGTGTAAGAGCAAAGCAGACTGCAATCTGAATACACAGAATGAGAGAGCACTCTCATACCGTCCAATGGATACCTGGAATAGAAGTGCTGCTTGAAGGGTTAGGATGACTCACCATATACAAAGAGGATGTACTCAGCACTGTTGTGGCCCATGGTGTTTGCCGCCTCACAGTAATACGTGCCATTGTCGGTTTTATTCAGGGCGCTGATGATGAGGACATTTCCCTCCACCACCATCCTGTCCGGGTCCGGCAACTCGGCACCATCCTTCTTCCACTTGACTGCCTCAGGTCTGGAACAAAACAAAACCCATCCCAATCAACATACACAGGATCTATACAGACTCCCTCAGCACTGACCCTCAGTGGATAACCCGGGTAATTATAGGCCGGTGAGCTTGACGTCCGTGGTAGGGAAGTTGTTGGAGAAGATTCTTAGAGGTAGGATCTATACACATTTAGAACTGAATAATCTCATTAGCGATAGACAGCATGGTTTTGTACGAGGGAGGTCATGCCTCACAAATTTGGTTGAGCTTTTTGAGGAGGTGACAAAAACGATTGACGAGGGAAGGGCTGTGGATGTCGTCTATATGGATTTTAGTAAAGCGTTTGACAAGGTCCCTCATGGCAGGCTGGTGCAAAAGGTTAAATCTCACGGGATAAAAGGTGAGCTAGCTAGATGGGTGGAGAACTGGCTTAGCCATAGAAGACAGAGGGTAGCAGTGGAGGGGTCTTTTTCTGGTTGGAGGTCTGTGACGAGTGGTGTTCCACAGGGCTCTGTATTGGGACCTCTGCTGTTTGTGATATATATAAATGATTTGGAGGAGGATGTAACTGGTGTGATCAGTAAGTTTGCGGACGACATGAAGATTGCTGGAGTTGCGGATAGTGATGAACATTGTCAGAGAATACAGCAGGATATAGATAGGCTGGAACATTGGGCGGAGAAATGGCAGATGGAATTTAATCCAGATAAATGCGAAGTGATGCATTTCGGTAGATCTAATGCAGGGGGGGAGCTTTACAATAAATGGCAGAACC